>NC_089651.1:5242500-5277500 GCF_037042795.1 Molothrus aeneus | reverse complement strand
TGAAAGCTGAAAGCAAATAGCTATAATTTGACATATAGTTTCTTTACAAAACACATTTTTGATGTAGGAATCTGCTCAAATGTTCAACCCTCCCCTTAACTTTCTGATAAATAGCAATGTTTATTTTAATCAAAAATTAGTCACAGAAGTCTTGCATTTAATGTGATACCAATTTCTGTCATTCATATTTAATATATTTGTTTTCATTCACACGGAGACCTACTGTCTGAAACAGAGTTGTTTAAAAAGAAATTAGTGTGACCTGTCTTTTAACCTTTCCCCTTCTCATTCTGTGTTTAAAGTTCCTTAAAAGCATGAGTTTCCCAAAGGGCGGGCAGAATGACTGCTTGCTCACCAATGCAACTTTTCTCTCCTTTTAATGAGTAATATCAATCACTGAATAAAAATGTGAGTTTTCAAAGCAAAAACAGGTTGAGCCAATATTACAGAGATTAAATTACACTTCAGGGGTTTCTGAAGTCCAAAGTTTATTTGGAAGTAACACTACAAAAGGCTTTGTTACCTGGAGTTTGAAAGTGTAGCTCTGAGTCACGGGGGATTAGTGCTGCAGGGATATTACAATATGAATGATGTAATGTCTGCATCCTTACCTGGGAGTTGCAGGAACTGAACATAATTCAGTGGCAGTTTCATGACAGCAGAAATAACTTTTATTTTTCCTCTTCTGGCCTGCTTTTTGCCATAGCATGAAGTGTCTCCCCGTGGCATTTGCCACTGCAGAGCTGAAGTTTCTATCTTATGAAAATCTGCAGAAATAAATTGGTCACCTGTTTGCAAGTTTTGTAAACCAGCAATACATTTATCTTTCTAATGTATTGCTTTCTAAATGTATTCTTATCTTTTTAAAACAGAGGTTAGTAGCAGTAGTTTGCACTTACATAGCCCTTTTTCACTTCTCTCTCACTGTTTTAAAGTGATTGAATAATTTGTGTTCCTCCACACATAATAATCCTGCAAAGCAGACCCAGAAAAATACCTGTAGCAAAGAAGAGCTTGTCCATGCATGAAAAGCAAAATAATGGGGAAAAAAAAAAAAAAAGCTCCAGAAAATTAGCCTGCTTCAAAAAGCTATTAAATTGTTCCTATCCCTGAAGCTTTACAAATGTGATAATTGTTGTGTTCTGGTGGTGCAATATGTTTCTGCAGCAAGCTGAGGAGCAAGCCCTGGTGTCTGGAGGAGGGAGCAGGGCTGTGGAACAGGGGCAGGGAATCCTCCCTGTGGGCAGCCTGTGCTCCAGGTCTGAGTGCCCAGAAATGCTTCCCAGCCCTGCTGGGCTGCCTAGCAAGGGAAAACTTCTAATTCCAGCTGACTTTAAAAAGTAAATACACAGCACAGGGCTGTTCCTGCTATAAAACAATAACCCCCCCAGCTAACATTTACTTTTTTAGCTGGCAAAGCATCATTGAAATGCACTTGTAATGGAGACTTGCCAGTGTGGGTCTTGGAGCAGAACCTTTCTGTGAAGTGTTTCTGTGAACTGGGTGATTTTATCAAGAGGCAGAACACATTTGATCAGTCATTTGGTGCAGTTGCACAAGGGTGTTAACGGGATTTCTGAAACGTGGCAGAAGCCTGGTGAATCACAGTGAACTTTACCAGATAGTTTTGGATGCAAACTCAAACATTTGCCGAGGTTTTCAATTTAGCTGAAATTTTCGAGGGTGACAGTAACGCCGTAATCCTGGAACAGATGCTTCTGCTCTGAATGCTGTTTCTCCCTCCTCCCCACGTCCACAGCTTTTGTTTGTACACACAGTGCCTCGAACACTCCTCAAGCTTCCCAGTAGAGAGCCTCAAGTTGTTGTAGAGCATCGTGGGCATCACCAGCAGCTCTGGAGCGTTTCCAGTGAGCCATCTGTGGTGTGATAGGAAATCTGTGCTCCGTGGCAGGCTGCAATGCCATTCAGAGAGGGAGCAGACACACTGCAGGCACTGATTCAATGAGAAGCTTCACAGAGTTGTGGGACTCAATTCCTCCCCTTGACCTTTCAGACTGGGAGGTAAGAATTTGGTTGAAGGGAGTCACTCAGGTTTCCTGAATAGTCAGCAGATATGGACAAGCACTTGCAAGGAGGATTCATCCCTGCCTGGTTTGTAATGTGGGGTGTTAGGCTGAGTGGCTGACTTGTAGACAGCTGCAATTAGGTTGAATGAATCCATCAGGGAAGAGGATGTGACATGAACATCAGCATCCACCCAGGCTGTCCTGAGAGCCCTGGAATTACCCAGCCTTGCATCACTGCTCTTACGTAAGCTCAGCGAGGAGATGTTCAGCAAAAAGAGCACATCCACAGGAGAAATGCCCTTGCTTTGGACACAGATGATACCATCAGACTCATGAGCTACTGCTTGAATTTAGAACAGTATTTCCTTTCAGGATTCAAACAGTATATTCCAGTCTCAACAATATATTCTCAATTTCATGCCTAGATTATATAATTAGATTATATTAACTCCTGCCTTCCATCTTTCCCTTTCTTCACTCCATCTTTTCTTCAGCCCTTTGTCACTTCATTTCTTCCCCTATGGCTGTGTTGTATTGGTACAAGCAAATATCTCTGAACAGCAGCCAGTGTTATAAAACCAAGCTTTAAATTCAGACTCAGGAATCCAGATTTCTGGTCAGAAAACAGAAACAGGACCATGTGGCACATCCAAACAAATCAGCAGAGTTTGAATTGAATTCTCCTGGATATTATCATACCCCTTCTGTAAAGCAGATACACTGAAAAGTGTATCAGTGTTCTGAAACGTTAAAGGGATTTTTGCAAAATCTGTCATTAAAGGAAGTAGGTTTATTAATGACTTTTAATTTTACCACGTGTCCTTAAAAATGCTGTTCAAACAATCTGTTTGTGCTATTGGAAACCCACCATAAAACATCACTGTTCTGTAAATGAAGTGAAAGTCAGAATTTCCCTGGTTTTATTTTACATTCTCTAAGTATGGGAAAACAGGAGTTTTAGAATTGTGTTCAAATGCTCTCAGTGGTACTATCTATCCTTTGGCAGACAGACTTATACAGGAAGAAGTTTATTTCTCAGTTATTCTTACTGGAAGCCTTCTCTCAGCACCTGGTGGTAGCAATAATTAACACCATGATGGCTTGGGTTGTGCTTCAACCTAAAAAAAAAATTAAATAAATAGGACTTGCCTATGGTAGATGTTATTTTAACATGAGTTTTAACATGAGTTGATATGGTTGTTTCTTATAAGTCAAGCACAGTTACCTAAAATGTAGAAAAATTTTAGAATGCTCTTTCTAAAAGTCAAGTCTTTTGTTCTTTAAGGCCAGTTTAGAAAATGTAGAAATGCAAATTTAGAAAATGTAGTTTAGAAAATTCCTGTGACCTAAAAATGGTGATGTAGTGTCAATTAATATAGCAGAACAAGAGGAAGCTGAGTTCATGTCCATTATACAGAAAAATAGTTCCCAACTGTTTCATCTCCTGAATTTGTTAAAATACTGGGCCAATTGTAACATGAACCTAAAAGATTCATAGTGAATGGTTTATGAGTTTGTGTAAGACTGAAATGCAGCTATGAGAGAATATTTTGGCTCCATTCTCTCCACAAGATAAATGTTGTTGATTGTGAGACCCCATCATTATTTGTGAGCCAAATTTGACAGCAGCAATATGATTTCTGCCTGACACAGGCTTAGGCCAGTTGGAATGACTTTTCTGTTCCTGTTAATGTCTTCAGTGGCCAAGTGCTTATTGTTCAGTCATTTTTGAGAAGTGAACTTCTGTTAACTCAGAAGTTATTACTGTGTGGCAGTAATAAAATTTTTGTATCTGTAAATAATTACAAAGTTATGTCAATGTAAGTGATATGTCACTCCAGTAGACCACATGTCCTATAAAAGAGAATTAATTTCATCAGAATACAGATATCTGGTGCCCCTCAAGCTTGGCAAGAGAAGAAGCCAAAACTTGTAGTAACCTCTATTGCAAATATCTGAGAAAAACCTTTCTCTCTAGAAAAAATTTAGTCTTGTACCTGCACATCTTTGTGTTTACATTAAGCCCAAAGGTAGAAATTACTACTGATAATTAAAAGTTAGGTGATAATAAATAGACATGAAGGGGAAAAACGTCATGCAAAACATCTGTCTTGTGGGGGCTTTATGGGATGGGGAGAGTTCTGCTTCAAAGAGAAGTAAAGAGGATGCAAAGCTCCCCAACTAAAGAGTCTGCATCTTTCATTTTCCCAGCATTCCTAAAATTCTTCTCCCCACCCCCCTCTTCCCCCTAAACCAAATCCCTTCGGCTTTGGTGACTTCAGTCTTCATGGAGTTGTAGCAAATGGAAGTAGAAGGGATCTGGAGAGGTCATTAACCCATCTCCCTGCCCCAAGGCAGGGCTGCAGCCATACTACACTAATAAGCTGCTTTTTTTTTTTTTTTTTTTTTGGTCAAAGATCCAACTAAATGAATTGTGAAGATTTTTGGGAAGTTTGGGCCCAGCTGTTAAAGCTTTGTGTAAGTGTTAACACAGTCACAAGGTTGACTTTGGTGAAATTACTTTAATATGAATCAAATGAAGGACAAACTATCACCTCATTTTTAATGAGCTTCAGTGATTTTGCAACTTTTTGGGTTTTTTTTTTGCTACAGTATTACACTTAAAATAGGTATGAAATTATGATAATGATTTTGGAGTAATATACAGAATTACTTGGGGTTTAGATTTGTGCCAATACACATATATCTGCTTATCACATTGTTGCTAAAAAATTGTTGTATTCTTCATTGCTTAAAGCATTTTACAGAATGTGTGATTTTGTAGCCCTCCCTAAAACAATCCCCTACACTGGCAAAACCACTTGCTAGTATTTTTGTGTAGTAGGATTTTTTGTAAATGATAAATAAATATCATTTAATAAATAATTTTTTAAAAATTACATTAATAAAATTATTGTTTAAATTAATTACCTACGTATTTTCATATAATAAATATATTTTAAAATATATTTATTTTATATTATATATTATATATTATATATTATATATTATATATTATATATTATATATTATATATTATATATTATATATTATATTATATGTATTATATAATATATGTATATTATATATATTATCTATTTATTCTATATAAACATATACATATTATTATAATAAATAAATGTTATTTATTATTTAATGAATAATATTTATTTAAGGAATAAATAATGATTGTTCATAATTTAACAAAAAATAAATAACAAATAATAAATGATATTTAATTAATAAATAAACCAAACATAGCAGCCCACTGGAAGTTCCTGGAATAGCCATGATGTGGATCTTTGCATCCCAGAAAACCATCAGTGAGTATTTGGTCCTCTGTGCTGGGACTGGACTCACTGTGTCCCTTCTGAGCTGTCCTTTTACATCATCTCATCTTCCACTTCTGCCTTTTTTTTCCCCCTGTTGAGAACAAATGAAGTAATTAGAAGTTTTCTTCAGGCAGAGGGAGGAGCAGCCACAAAGTATGTCATAAGTTTTGTCTAAACTGTTTTCCTTTGGTAATGCATGCCCTAAAGCTGTGTGCTTAGCTGGCTTCAGTGTAATTGTTCCTACCCTGCAAAGCCTTCCTGAGTGCCCAAAACAGCACCAAACTCCCAGCCAGCCCCTTCCCCAGCCTGTGCCCTGCTCCATCATTTCCTTTTTCTTCAGCCGCTGAAATGAACATTTAGAGTCTGATCCTGAAGATGCCAAGTTTAAACCTTCCTGACAGCCTCTGTGGGTGAAAATATTGTGTGATCATGTAATTGAACACACTGCAAGAATGCAGATGCACAATTAACTTTGCACACAGGAAGTTTACTCCAGCATTCCCTAGCATTTCACTGATAAACTTTCCTTTCCTTTGATAAAATGGTAAATACCCTAGTATTTCATTGATCAACTTTATTTTGCTTTTATAAATTGATAAATACCCTAGTATTTCACTGATAAACATTACTTCCCTTTGATAAACTGATAAATACCCTAGTATTTCACTGATAAACTTTACTTTGCTTTTATAAAATGATAAATACCCTAGTATTTCATTGATAAACTTTATTTTGCTTTTTTAAATTGATAAATACCCTAGTTTTTCACTGATAAACTTTCCTTTCCTTTGATAAACTGATAAATACTCTAGTATTTCACTGGTAAACTTTCCTTTCCCTTGATAAACTGATAAATACCCAAGTGTTTAATTGATAAATTTTCCTTTCCTTTTATAAACTGATAAATACCCTAGTATTTCACTGATAAATTTTACCTTCTTTTCTAAGAAGTTATCCCAAGGAGGGTGATTGTAGGATCCTATTTTCACTTCCACGTTTACTTTTGCCACATTATGACCATTTTGCCTTAAAATACCGTTGCCCTGCCAGCTTGCTCTCAACTACAGAAGATGTTATGGTTCTGGAATATTTCAGTAAAAATGTTAAATTATTTAAACTCATTTTATGTCTAGCATTTATGCCGTGGATGGGATTTTGCTGCCCTGTGAAAACCCACCTGTTTGGCACACTCAGTGCATAAAAATGGACTCTTCTGCAGGTGTTTACCTGCTTTTAGGAGCAGGGGAGCTGTGCCCACATTTTGGGCTGGGGAGAGGGGCAGGAAGCAGGAATGGGGAGGACACATCCAGAATGGGTGAGAAGAGGAGGAGAACAAACCAGGGGATTGTTGAACATTCTGGAAAACAAGTCTTAACAGCCTCAGATTCTGTTTGTGAAATTGGGAGATACCTTTTGCCATGTGTTTTATGTGCCTCAATTCCCTGTCTTTGAAATTGAGGTAACTTTGCTGCCTTGTCTCGCAAGAATATTAGAAAAATAAAAAGCTGGTATTTGTGAGCACAGGGAAGGCAAGAAAGGGGAGTCTGGTGCTGAGTTTGAACCTAGGAACAGGAGCAGGGGCTGGAAACAGAGGCAGGAAAAATGCAGGAATATCAGGGACAGGAATGAAGAGCTTGGGTGCAGAAAGCTGAGACTGGGGACTGCAGATAACTAGAGAAGGGACATTTTTGGCATGAAAAGCAGTTGTGGGATGGAAAGCCTGGGCAAGGATTGGGATTGCCAGTGTGAGCAAAATCATCCTGATTCTTACCAGGCTGATCAGAGAAAGAGAGCTTGAAAGGGATGGGGGCCAGAGCCTCGGAAATAGCAGAGAAGTCTGTCCAGCAGAAAACATTTTTTGTTTAGCTGGGGCTTTAAATTGGATTGTTTCTCTGTGGTCAGCAAATATCTGTGACAATGTGGTGCTGCTGTTCCAGATGGATCACAGCCTGTTCATACCATCACTTACTGCCTCAGCCCAAGTGACCAAAATGTCCCTATTGGTACAAAAAATAAAGGCCAGTTGCTTAACCTGTAGGTGCCTGTATAGTGCCATGCAATGAATTTCCTCTTTGTTTGTGGCTTAACATTTAGAGTCTTTTAAAATGGTGTTAATATACTAGGATTATTTTCAGCCCTGTATATGGGCATACAGAAAATTTCTCCACATAGAAAATTTCTCTGCACAGAAAATTTATCCACAAAGAAAACTTCTCCACAAAGAAAATGTAAGGAATGATATTTTGAAATACCTGTGCAGGCTTTGTTCACAGGAAACGTGTGTGTCCAGTGATTCTGATCTTAATGACAAGATAGATAATATTCAGCTGTTTTCAAAGGATTCTGGTGTGGTTTGTTGTTCAGAATAGGTCTGGTCTAAAGATGAATGTGGTGTATGCAGTGAAATGTGCTTCCTGGAGAACCAGCAATTTTTTAATAATGTTTGGAAGTTGGGATTATAGAGGGATGGATTGTAGAGGAAAGGATTGCAGGAGGAACGGTCTCATAATTAAAACATGGAAGGTGTGGTGTGTGTCTCTGCCAATAGCACTGAACTTCTGTGTGGTCATGTTGCTTCAACACAGCATTTTTGTTTCAATCCTTTTATTTGGTGTCTCTTGCTTTCTGAGTGCCTGACTTGGGGATTCTTGGAGAAATACTAAGCTTCCAGCTGCAGATGAAGTTAGCATTTGAACATGTGGAATTCTGTAGAATGCTAAACATTCTGGAAAAGCAAGACCCAACTGCCTGAGATTCTGTTTCTGAAATTAGTAGGTACCTTTTGCCATGTTTCATGTGCCTCAATTCCCTGCCTCTAAAATGGAGGCAACTTTGCTGCCTTCTCTCCCAAGAATATCAGGAAAATAACACAGTTGGTATTTGTGAAGCATTCAAGTGCTATATACTGACATGTGCTATTGAAAAGCCATTCTGTCTGCAGAACAAGGTTTGAATAGTGTACAATAAATATGTCAGAAAAGCTCTGAGCAAACAGTGACAAGAAAATAAAATACTGGCTAGTCAGTCACTAAAGGAATAGCCAGTCCCTAAATGAGCACTGTGCATCCTCCTCACTGAAGAAGATGAGGAAGAAGAGTATAAGGCCTGTATAATGAAATTCTGTATCATAACAAATACACCTGTAAAAGCCTAACTCACTCCCAGCATCCAATCTAAGGATCCTGAATTTTTTATTTTTCCCATCTAAATCTTTGCAAATTTGTAGACATTCTTCTCTTTTCTGAAATACAGTATTATCGTAGTATATATTCTAAAAGTATATATATATACTATTATAGTAGTATATATTCTAAAACTGTATAAATATATATATAAAAAATATATAATATTACATATATTGTATATAATATATATAATTATATCCATTATATGTATTATAATAATGGTATATACCGACACTATTATAGTAGTATATATTCTAAAAGTATATATATTATAATTATATATATTATAATTACATATATTGTATATATTATTATATATACATATATAATATATATTGTACATATTATATTATATTGTACATATTATATATATTATATATATCATGTATATTATATATCATATTATATATATTATATCATTATTTTATAGATAATTATATAAATTATAAATATTATAATAATGGTATGTATATACACTATTATAGTAGTATATATTCTAAAATAATATATTTTTTTTAGAATAAATATAGCAAATGAACACAGTGTTGACATGAAAGATTTTTTTGTTTTCTGACCCCACTTTGAAGTCCAGGGTGGTGTGGCAGGGTTTGCAGTGGTTCCCTGTCTGTGATATTTAGGCAGGGATATTTAGTCCCTGAGTGAGATGAGTTTGCTGGGTCTTGGTTCTGTTTGCTCCTCATCACAGAGATGCCAGCAGGGAGTGGGGGAAGGTGGAATTCCTTCCCTTGTCTCTCCACCTGCCACATCCCCCTGCCCACAGCAAAGTACTGTGCACTTTTTTAGAAAGAAAATGTGATTGAGAGATCTGCCAAGTGCTCCCCTGTACTTCCCAGCTTCTCCTTCTCTGCTTTGCACGCTTCCATCCCCTCCCACAGTATCCAGGTGGTACCTTGGCTTTTCCCAGCACACCTTTTGCTCAGCAGCCAGAGGAGAAAGGCTCATGCCCTGTGTGGATGTGTTGAGGCAGAAATGAGGCATCATCAGCCACAGCCACAGCCAGGTTCAACCTGCCTTGGAGTAAGGGGAGAGCTGTGGGTGAAGGATTCTCTGCCGCAGCGCTGGTTTAATGCAGCTGAAATTCAGAGCTGCAGTTGCTGTGCGGTATTTACAGGTGTGTGGGTTGTGCTTCACAGGCAAAATGCTGCCAGTAAATACACTCCTCTCTCCTATTCCAGCACTGGGCTGTGGCATCTCACCCTGCACACAGGCTGTCCTGCTCCTCATGCATTACTTTCTGCATTTCCTTACCTTGGAGAAAATAACAGCGCAGTTCTTCTCCCAGCGCTGCCCACGGCCAGGAGTGGCCAGTGGTGGGAAGCCCTTGGGAGCATCTCTCAAGTCACACCCAGCTGCACAGTCTCAGAGCCAGCAAGGAATTCTGCAGTCAGCTCACTGAAAATTCAAAGATTTCCTATGCTTTTGAATCTAATTCTTGTGTTAAAGAAGTATTGAAAAAAGGGAAGCTGTGTTTAGGTGTGATAAAAGCAAAAATGTGGCAAAGCTGAGAATAAGGATAGTCCACAGAGCCTCCTAATTCAGTTGTGCAGCCACTGCTGTTCTCCTGTTCCCTTCAGAAGCATGTGCATTTTAAAGGAACCACCCAGTTTAGCCTTTGCCTACTAAATCTTTCAAGAAACATGCTCCTTCCATGATACCAGTTTCATAAATTATTGCACTATGCAGAAGATGCTCAACTGTCTCATCTGACCCAGCTTGGGTCCAAAAGCAAGCCAGTCATTAAGCAAGTAAAGCCTCAGTTTTACATTAATTTTCACCTTACTTTACAAAAGCTAAATGGTAATGTCATGTCTTTTATACATCTCCCTCAGAGGAGGGGTGGAAATATTTTTGTCATAGCTGAAAAATAAGGTTTATTGTGCAAGGACCATGTGCTTGTGGGCAGCCATGTGACCTCTGTCTCTGTTTCCCCATCTGTAAACTGGATTTAATGTTCCTACAACTCACTGGGGAGGGCCGGCTTTGATTAACATGTATGATTGCCTTCTACAAATGCAGCTACTGTCACTGCTTGGTTTTATTAGCCACTGTCAGTAGAATATGAGGAGGAAACATGTAGCAGAATAATGTGCAACCAGGGTGAGCCCTCTGCATCTTTTGACCATCATATAATTTATTTTCAGACTCTTGTCGCCGTGTGTGCATATTTAAAATAAAACTCTACGTACGCTGCAGTGCTATAGAAATCAAATAACTTGGTGTAGAGGTTGACATGCAGATGAAACACTGATTTTTAAAGGGGAAAATGCCTGTAGATGTATTTAAATACCTTGAGCAAATTTGTATTTTGTTTAGGAAATTTTCATAAGGAAATAAAAATCTGTTCCAGTTTAGAGAATCCAATATAGTGAAAACACGAACCTGATCTTTGCAGAAACTGTGACGCGCAGTCAAGAAAGCAGCAATGAAATTTAAAACGTTGTGCCTTTAATATGTCAAATAGAAATTCTTCATATCATTCCTCTTGTGTTGAGGTTTTCAAAATATAAGTATTTTGGAACATGAGAATAATATTATGGTAGATAAGTCCAGAAGAGTGTTGGGGAAGTGCTTTATTTGTGTGAGTAAACACGGATCAGTCGGGCAAAAGACGGCATTTCCAAATGCGCCATGCAAAACGAATTCATCTCTTTTTTTTTTTTTTTTTCTCTCTCCATGTTTTTCTCTCTTTCCTCCCTCTCTCTCCCCTCCTGAAACCCTCCTGCCACAGCGGCTGCATTTGCCTCCAGACTTGTCAGACACAGTGAGCCGCGCGAGCAAACAGGATCTGGCAGGATCCGCCAAACTGCTGAGCTCAGGATGTGGCGCCATGGCCATCGGCAAGAAGCACCTGGACTTCTAGTGATTTCTGCTTAGCAGCCTCACTCACATTCAGCTGACACCCTCATTAGGAGTGTTAATGACTTATATAAATATTTTTCTTAATGATTTGACCCAGCAGTCTTTAAAAATACGTGTTGTCATATGAGGCCTCCCTTTTTTTCTTTTTTTTTCCTTTTTTTTTTTTTCTTTGCATGTGTGTGTGTGTGTGTGTGTTCTGTTTCTTTGTAATAAATTTGGTCTCATTTGGGTTTTGCTTTTCGTTAAAGCTTCTGTTCTGTTGGGTCCTGCCATTGTTCTGCTCCATTTGAAACAGGTAGTATTTTGTTCCTTTACTTAAAATACAAATATTGCGATTACCCTTTCTTTTTTTTTTTATACATCAAAAATAAAGGGATGTTTTTCCCATTAAAAAAAAAGAATTTTTTATATTCTTACATATAATATTTTGTATGAATAATGGGTTTATTGAAATAAAGGAATGGAACTTATTGAAATAAAGGAACGGAACTAAGCAATTCGTTGTCATGTGTTATTCAAACAGCAAACTACACATTTTTAAAGACATGCATTTCTGTAATTGAAACACCATTCTTAAATTTCAGGAAATCCCTACCCGATTTTATTAAATATGTAATAATAAATTTATAATGCATAAGATCGTTTTTATTCTAATAGGCCAGTAATTGAGGATGGGGGTGTTTAAATCAGAAGATATTATAGATAATTACTTTGCCTTATGGCTTACTACATGGATTAAAATGCACTTGAATGGACTTCCCTAACCAGAGAGGAAAGAATTTATTTCCTTATGTAGTTCAAAACAGTAATCCTAAACAATTGAAGTCAGCACTATGAAATTATGTCAACAGACATAATTCAAGATGGAAATTCAAACCGACAGCTACATTAATGCTGGGAAACCAGAAGAGTGCATTGGAGCTGGGGGAAGGATGACACAGAGAGCTGGTCTAAAGCAGGGCAGAATACACAAGTAATTCAGCCTTTTGTACCCTCAGATATACAATTTGTGAGCTCCTAACTGTTCTCTATGTATCCCTGTGTCTCTCTCATCAAACAAAGGAACAGTGAAGCAAAGCTGACCTGGGAATTAAAGTGGTTTGCATTCTTTCTTCTGAGGCTGACTTCCATTTTGAAAGGTAATATCTTCTTCTCTGCAGAACTTCCAAGCCACCCAGCTGTAAGATTGCATTACGGTTTCAAAATTTAGTCTTTATAATAGTGTATTACATGGCTGGAGTGAAATTGAGTCTTCAAAGAACATGTTAATAGGATGCAATAATGGTAACATATTTTGATGGGTTTGGAAAACCAAGACTTGGGAAGTGGTTTGCTTTTTTTTTTTTTCTCCTCTGCAATCCAGGTTCTTCTTTATTTTTTTCTTGACAACGCTGTGTAAAACAAAGACATAGCTTTTAAAACTGTCTAACTAATATGATGAATGTCAATCACTTAAAAAACTCCACTGTAGCATAAACACATACTGTATACAGCTTTTATTCTGAATTAGAATAATTGAATCAATGACAGTGATTTGCCAGGATGTCAAATCTATCCATCATATCCTGTCACTACCAGTTTATTTTTTGTGATCAAAATCAAAAAGACTACTATTTTGTCATCAGCTATTTCATTAGTAGTAACAATCAGGTTTTCTCTTCTATATTTTTTAGATATGCCTGTTATATTTTTTATTTCTAAAGACAGAAATCCTTTTTAAATCTTTTCAAAATAAAGTTTCAGAACTGAACTGTCAGTTTAGTGAAGAAAAAAGACATCTGCTTTCCTATGCCAACATATTTAAAATATTATCATTGATGTCTCAAACATTTTTCTCTTTTTGTATTATGTGTAACACTGAATGGAAGTTCTCATTAGATAAGTAATTGTGCCTTTTGAAAGCATGAGATAATTTAAAAACTTAGGATAAAGTGATTTTTAACAAAGGTGAAGTTTTACATTGTATGTCTTTTTAATGTAAATAACACAAAACACACTTTTTATTCTTTGTGGAATATAAAGTCACAAGGCATATAAATTGCTGCCAACATATTTAAATAGGTCATTGACTTAACATACAGAGGAGAAAATATCATTAAAGTCACAGTCCCATTTCTAGCTGAGATATTACCTGATAATTGTTAGTGTCCATCCCACGTCTGCATCTGCAAGGCTTCAGTTTCCAAAACTTCAGCAGGCTAATATTAAAGCTGACAAACAGTTTGAGTAACAAAAGGAACTCCTTCTACAAACCTGCATTAGTTTGTTTTTTTTCTGAGTCACTAAGTGTGCTTTGGAAAGTGTTAGAGAATGCAGTGTTGTTTACCTAAGGCAAAGACATGGAGTGTTGGAAGATTTTTAGTTTTATAAAGATGGAGTAAGTTTTATAAAGAGAGGTGTTTTAAAAGATTTTATTCTATTATTAGTCTCATAGAAGGGTGAGATATAAGAGATGTAATTTAGTTTAATCTCTCTCTTCACAATGCCATCTCTTTTCTATAGTCTTCTTAAGTTAATACACTTTATCTCAGTATTTATATACAGATATACAAAACCATATAAACTTTCAATCAACTTTTAAAAATCTTTTACAAGTCCATTCCTCACAATGGAGCAAAATTTCTCTTCTTTTCTTCCAAAATCTCCTCTATCAGTTACAACTACACATGACAGTGACTTGGCTAATCCAGCAAGCTGAGAGGTGAGACAGAACCTTGGGTGTGCTGCCTGATAGCAGGTAGGGAGAGGGTAGATTTGGGGTAGATAGAGGGAAGATAAAGTGTAGATAGAGGGTAGATAAAGTGTAGATAGAGGGTAGATAAAGTGTAGATAAAGTGTGGATAGATTGTGGATAAAATGCAGATTTCAGGCGTCGCACCAGCAGCAGTTTTGACTTGGGAATCCAGAGAAATGTTCACCTGGTGATTTTCTGTGCCTTTTGCCCATGGCCACTCTGTGCCTGTCAAGCTCCTGTGTACAAAACATCCTTTTTCAGTTCTGTCTTCCCTTGACTGGAAGGCAAATATTTAAGCAAGGGGAGCAGCTCAGGCAATCGAAGAATGGGCACAGCCTCCTCTGCCAGGCTGTGCCAATGTGCTCCCGGCTCCTTTTGGCACCTCCAGAGGCCCCTTGCTGGCTTGGACAGAAATCTGTGCCATCCTCACTCCTGCTCAGAGATTGCAGAATGAGGGGGTTTTGTTTATAGCAGATTTTTTTAAGCAGAACTTCCTACTTTTTAGCAGGCTACAAACTGAAACCACCGAACTCAGCAGGGAAACAATAGATTCATCCCAGGGAAGACGTTCCCAATTCAGCACAAGAACCTGATCTTTACAGAAATTGTGACACACAGTCAAGAAAGCAGTAATGAAATTTAAAACGTTGTGCCTTTAATATGTCAAATAAGAATTCTTTCTATAATTCCTGTTGTGTTGAGGTTTTCAAAATATAAGTGTTTGGAACATGAGAAGAATATTATCGTAGGTAAGTCTTTTTCTCTGTTTGTAAAGACATTTCAAAAGCAATTTCCAAGATGCAGCTGAATTCAATTTTGTGTAACAGTAGCTACAAGCAACTGGAAATGGGCATTCAGCTACTCCAGATTTGATACCTTTGTGGTAGTACCCAACTGGTTTAATATTTAAATTTAATATTAAGTAGTGATGCTGTTCCAAACATAGCTTTTGGGAAAGTTCAAAAGCCTTAAATAATAAAATAACCTTTCACCATGCCAGTATTGGAAAGTGAGCTGCTAATCAAGTTTCTCTGAAACCACAAGAGTGTAACACATCCCATTAAAAATGTGGCTGGACTACGAGAACTAAACTCAGACACACACTCACATGTACTAAAGAAGTATTTCTCCAGGATCATCTATTAGAAATTTAAAGTGTTCTTCTTCTTTTGCCTGTGCTGGAGAAACATCATAGCTACAGAGCACAACAGAAATAGGAAAGAAGATGCTTTTATGCCTTTAAGAGATGGTGGAAGCAAGTCCAATTCCCCCGTGCCATCTCTTGGGATTTCTGTTTTCTCTAGTGAGCTACATGAGTGCAGGACCTGCCTACATTTCTTTTTTTTAATCACACTAAGCACGTAATAGTGCTTATTCAATAATAAATGTACCTGTGTAGAAGAAAAGAATGAATCTTCTTCATCTTAGGGAAAAAATGGCAAGGGGGTAAGAAAGCAGAAATTCCACCACTCTATTTTTTCAGATTCTATTTAATATAAGCAAATGTTAGAATCTTTTTCTTTTCCCAGAAAAAAAAATTAAAAAGACAAAAAAAATTGTATTTCAGCACCTGAGTAGATGGGTCTTTCAGGACTGTTGGGCATCAAGCATCTGCTGAAAACTTGGCTGCTTATTTAAACTCTGCCTTTAAACAATTTTGAAAGTTATCAGGCACATCAAACTCATTTGCAGACCTCCTATTCATATCAAAACAAAGACACCTTTTATGTTTTCAGCATTTTATTGCATGAGGATTTTCTAGACCTGCAGAACTTAATCTGAAAAGTCTCCCAGAGAAGTCAGTGATACTTTAGACCAGGAGCAACCTGGTAGGGTAAAGTCCAGAGGATCTTTTACAATTTAGTAGATCCAGAGAATTTTTAACTGAATATTCCTCTATATATTAAAAAAAATGTATTTAATGTCTTCTGGCATTGAAGATAAATGTAAAACCCAAAATATAGCAAGATTTAAAAAAAAAAAAAAGTCTTTACGCTGGCAGAGTTTGAGTCTGAATGTTCAAAGCCTCAGAATATTCTCAGCATTCAGAGTGTCAGAGGTATTCTCTTAAAAGTCCTGAAATTGGTGAATTTTGGTGCACTTTCAGATGCTTCTTTTGAAGTCAGGTTGATGCAGATGCACTAAAGAAAGCTCTTGCTGGAATTTCACAGGGCTGGATTCAGAGAAGAACAGAAAGGATAGATGGATCTGATGTGGGTATGAAATCAAGCAGTTTTCAGTGCCTATATTTTGAGATTTTGATATATTGTGTGGAGAAAGAGCTGTAAAGCTGTTTAAAATGCATTGCTGAGGTGAAACTTCTCAGCATTTCTTAGAATGCATTTATTTAACGCAAATCAAGTCAGAGCTTCCACTCATAGGCCAGGGCTGATTGTGCAGGGCATCATTCTTGGCCTGGAACTTGCATGACTTCAAATCAAATTTGGCTTCCTGACCTGTTTTAAATCAGGACAGGGATTCTTCTAGCAGGGCTTGACACCAGTTCCAGCTCCACTGTCTCCAGCTGACAGCTGGGAGCTGCAGCTCTTCATTCCTGAGCAGGGAGGTTTCAGTGCATCCCTTTCCTTCCTGGGCGCGTTCAACATCTCCGTGCATGCAGCAGGTGAACTTGTCAGACACAAAGGTTCCTCAGGGGTGTGATGGAACTCCTGCCAGCAGCATGGCCTGGCACCTGGGAGAGGTGAGCTAACCACAGAAACACAGGGTGGGTCAGGCTGGAGGGGACCACAGCAGGGCCGTCCCTGAGCACTGGACTGTGTCCAGCTGGAATATCTCAGTGAGGGAGACTTCACAGCCTCTCTGGGCGGCCTGTTCCAGTGCTTCATCCCCCAGGTGGGAAGGAAGTTCTTCCTCATGTCCAGCTGGAGTTTCCTGCACATTCCAATTTCTGCCCGTTGCCTCGTGTGCTATTGCACATGGAAAACGACTCCCTTCAAATCCTGACAGACACTGGCAGGGTCCTCCCCTCTCAGCCATCTCTTCTGGGGCTGGACAGGCCCAGCTCCTTCAGTCCATCCTCACAAGAGATGCTCCATCCCTTCATCATCTTTGTTACCCTCCCCTGGATCTGCTCCAGGAGCTCCTCATCGCTCCTGTGCTGAGGAGCCCAGAGCTGGGCACAGCACTAATAAATAAAACAACTCACCCAAGACCAGATAGGGAGTGACAGAGAGAGGAAAGCACTTGGAACAATTCTCCAGCATGATGAAATTCCCATTTGTGGTTTTTCCCAGCCTAGGTCCAGGATAGTTCAGCAATTTTGGAAAATTACTGGAGTGAGGAGGATTTTGACAGCACGAGGAGGATTTTGACAGCACAAAGAAGATTTTGACAGCACACTCATGGAGACAGTGGAACAGCAAGTCCATCTGTGTGGGAGTCATCCCAGGTGCCATCTCAAAACCAGGGGATCCATCCCAAATCTCCAAGGTTCATGGCTGAAGAGCTTCAAACATCATTATGGATTCTACGACTTCACACAAGCAAATAGAACTGGTCCCAACAAAATAGAGGGGGAAAGGATTATGGGGAAATGGAGCCACAATTACTTCAGGGAAGTTATTTTGCAGTCCTTGACTGTAAAATCTCAAAGAAGTTTTAAATACACCCTAGCCCAAACAGGTGCAAACCAGCAGCAGTTCACAGAAAGGAATTGAATCATAATTCAGAAAATCATCAGAACTAAGTTTAAATAAGAATTTAAGGGGTTGAATATCTACTTTGCAAAGTAGCAGTGTTGACTTAAATTCAGAGAAATCTAAGTGGACAACTTGCTTCTTTAAAAGAAAAAAAAAAGTATAAAATTTTAAAAAGTATAAAATTTAAATTTAAAATAAAGTTTAAAAAAGAATTTAAGGATTTGAATATCTACTTTGCTAAGTAGCAGTGTTGACTTAAGTTCAGAGAAATCAAAGTGGACAACTAGCTTGTTTGAAAGCAAAAAAAAATACAAAATTGAAATTGTGGGGTTTTTACTTAATCCAGTCTGACAGGGGGAGTTTTAAAAATAAATAAACCCTCTCCTGCAGTATTGGAAGCACAAAGCTGCAGAATACAGACTGAGTATGAATCCACCTTTGCCAAGTAAAACCTAAAGGGTAAACCATAGACAGTTACAGAGAGAAATATATGTTTTCTTCACTCATTATAAATGAACATATTTATTGTAACAAGAGGAACGTGTTTATCTGCTGTACGCTGTTCCCTGTAAATCAGAGCCCTTCTGTTGCCCTGTAGGTAATTTCTGTGGAATAACTGTTCATAAACTTCTCAAAATCCATTGGTGTAGGCCAGACATGAGGGAGGTTATCTGTGAATCTACAAACTTCTCTGGTGCAGCTGGAAAAGCTTGTATGTCCCAGGAGAGGAAGAGCTGCAATTTGCAGCCCTCACCAATTTTAGCTGCCAGAGAGTACGTGAGGTCTGTCAGGTGCCTGGAGGCAACTGCAACCTCTGCTGGAAGATTCCAGGCGACTTCCAGCTCCTGTCAGGTACCTGAAGGCAGCAAGGATCCTCCTGGGGCACTCACAGAACCTCTGCTCACCATCTGACCCACCTACGATTCAGCCTAGGTGGTGAGGCTCCTCTCAGAGACCTCTACCAGCCCAGCAAAAGCAGTATCACAGTCCTTTGTGGGGGCACAGCAGCCCCAGCACACAGCCCACCAGCCCAGCAGACACACATTTTCAAAATCATGGTCCTCTCACCAGGGATACAGCCAGGATGGGGAAAGGGAACAGCACAGAAGGCTCTGAAATTCTCAGTGTGCTAAAAGACAGTCAGCAGAGGTCAAAGCTTGAAGGAACCCAGGTTTCTTGGGAGGTTCCATCACCTTCCAAAGAAACAGTAGGAGTCCTGGCAGCTGGGGGTCTCATGGAAATCTACAGCACATCAGCAGCACACATTACCAGACTGATCAAATGCCCTCATTGCTTTGGGCTTTCATTTCTGCAGACCCTGTGGAAACACCCTCATCTTCCACATGATCACTCTTGCAAACTATCTTAGGATAGTGAATTATCTGGGGTAAGCCACCCTAACTGTCTGCTGATGCACTGGGGTTTTCTCTCTTCACAGCTAAGAAGAGAATGTTGGGGGAGGAATTAATTTAAGCAAGAACCTGCCAACCTGGCTCCCATCCAAACTGTACTATCTTTTTACTACTGTGCACCTCGTGCAGGTTCCTCCAGCCTCTGTTTTCTCAAAGAAATACTGAATGATAACATATGATGAATGATAATGTGGGAGATTTCCCTGACACCACTCTCCAGCTCCAAAAGGAGCTACATTCCATGCTTTGTTTTCCTCCCAAAGAGCAGGAACATGGCTCTGCCACTGGGCAGTGCAGGGCTCTAAGGGTTCCTGCACTCTTCAGCCAGAGAAACACTCCCACAGTGCCTTCTCTCCCTCTGAATGGAACCAAGCAGCCATCACAGACCCCCCTCCCACACCTGTAATTCCAATTCCCTCCCCTGTTTCCAATTGAGGAGGGTGTTGTTTGGGGTGTCTGTGGGTGCCAATCACACTCTGATCAAAAACAGGGCTGCAAAAGAAGAGTTATTTTAAAAGAAGACCCTACACCATTCCCAGAGTGGAGAAGCCTTACCAGATGCACAAAGCTCAACTGCTGAAACTGAGGGCAAGAGCAAACCGAAATGAACTGGGGGGGGGAATTAAAAGAACCTCACATTTTCAGTTTTTGTACTGCTGTTTGTACCGTGGAAAAGTGCAACAAATTTAATCCTTAGCATAACTCTAAACTGCACATATTAATTACGCAGAGAAAGGGAGATAATATATTTTAATGTTAAAAAAAAAAAAAAAAAAAAAAAAAGCCAGACACCTTTGGCCATTGAACGTGAGTGAAATGGGACTCCCAAATGGCTGGATAGCCTGAGGGAAGCAATGTGCTATCAGTCCCGGGTCGTTGTCTGCTACTGTAATCTTCCCCCCACAAATAAATCCCGTGTTGGGCTGCCTAAAGCGAACCAGCCCATGGGGGCAATTTGCCCGCTGTATAAAGAAAATAAAAAGAAGAGGGGAAACCCCCTTTCAGCGCTGCACCCTGGGTGAGGAAGCAGCTCTGCCTGCCTCCTGCGGCAGGGCACATGCTGGCTGGTGCTTACCTTTTAAAAGCAATTGAAGGCGGTGTGCGCTCGGTGCGAGGCGGCTCCGGCACGTGTGTCACCCATGCGTGTCTGCTTCGCCATCGGCGTGTATGGCTCATCATCTGTCTGCTCTGAACAATAACTGTTAGGTTAGCAGCCTTTTCACTTGGAAATGTAAATATTGTATCTAGAACACAATATTTGAAACACAAAATACGGTGTTATTAAGACAGCACTCACACATCAATTCTTGTGTGACTATAATTTGTGAAATGCCTTAGGAGGGGCTTATAAATAAAGTATAAGGTGTTATTATGAAATACATTTTAACCAAATGCACAGAAATGTCTCGTTCCTATTGAAATCAATAGCAAAACTCCCACTAATTTCAGCGGTGAAAAGAGGAGACCCTTGGAAATCGCTGCGTTACACTGAGCAAACACATCACAGCACATTTCACTCTTCACAAGTAACACAGCTCTGGAAGAAAAAAATGGGGGTGAAGATGGATATTAGAACACGCTGAAGATTTTCGTCCCCCACTCCTGCTGCCGGCTGTGGTGCCTGGCGAGACAGCGCGTCCCCACGGAGCCACGCTCCATCCATCCATCCATCCGTCCGTCCGTCCGTCCGTCCGTCCGTCCATCCATCCATCCCCTGCCCGCTCCCAGCTGCGCTCCCGGGCTGCCCCGGGGATGCGGCACCGGGGCTGGGGCGGCTCCAGCGGGGGTTCCGGGCCGATCCCGCCCGGGGCGGTGCCCCTTGGCTGGGCTGGCAGCAGGACAAGGCTGCCCGTGCCCCGCGGAGCGCTCCGGGCGCTGCGGGCACCGAGCGCGCCCCGGCTTCTCCCCGATGTGCAGCCAGCCAGGCGGGCACTTCTCCCCTTCCACAGGGCACGGCAAGGAGCCAGCGAGCCAGAAATGTCTCCTCTCCGCCACGGCCAGCCGGGCTGTCACTGAAATCATCCCAAAGTCCATCCGCGCACATCCCGCGGCTTTGTCGCACGGCCCCCGCCCGGAGCAGCCCGGCAGGGAAAACCTTGGGAAGGGCTGGGAATGCACCATGGAAGGGCTGGCAAGGCCGGGAAAAGCCGGGAAGGGCAGGGAAGAGCCATGGGGAGCTGCCCCTGCCCGCGCATCGGCACCTGCAGAAACAGCGAGCAGCGCGCAGAAGTTGTCGGGGGAGGAAGGGATGGGAAGCTCTTTTTCCGTTCCTGGTTGAGCAGAAGTTGGCGTTTCCATAACAAGCTGCATTAGTGGGTATAAACACGGTAATTAGCTGTAGAAGTGCTGGGTTTGTACCTGTAATTAATTGTTCCCGGATTCAAGTTAGCCGTGTGAGGAGGGACCTGCCTGTTGTGGTGTTTAATGCAATTTATCTCTTGCTTATAAATGCATAACGTCCAGGTCTGATAAAAATTTACTAAATGTACTAAAAAATGTACTAAATGTACTAAAAAAATGTACTAAATGTACTAAAAATATTTAAAACTGATGTTTCCTTGACACTTGTAAATGGATGCCTTTAAAACTTAAAATATACTTAAAACTGACCAGTATCAAAATCAAAGCTCATTTTTGCTTGCTTTAAGCTCTTCATTTTAATAACCATCGTCTCATGCTTTGAGCAAAGCTGCTCTTTTTCCCCAAAGGCTCCTGAGTTTACGTGCATTTAATCTCATCTGCAGCACTGCAGCCACCTCAGCAGCACAGCCCTGCTCGCCCAAGTCTCCAGTGAAGTGCTATCTGCGGTGACAAATATGCCAAAAGGAAAACATAACCAGCCTGGATGGTACCTCTGCCTTACAAAGGCTGCTTGTGATGCCTGTGCTTTGACTCAAAACTCCCCGCACATTGGCTTTTTAATCATGAGATCCCTTTTTTCAGCACAGCATCGAGAGTAACAACTGCAGCACAATGAGCCAGCTTCATAGATATGGGAATGTTTAGATTTCCCTGCCAGTGACTAAAGGCCTTTAGCTTTCACTAGCCAGTCCCAGCTCGCATTGTTGTTGCCTGTTGATTTGTCTTCTCTCATTATTCCTTGACATGCAGCTCTCCACCCACGCCCACACTAACAACCCTCACACAAAGCACATTGAGGTATTAACCAGGTTACAAGTTCAATGGAAAATTACACTAAGATTGTGCTGTGTGGCAATATAAAGGGATGGCATTCACTCTCCCAAAGAGCCTGTTAAAAACGCAGCTGGGTTGTTTTTTTCCCCCTTTCAAGCATCCTAACAAAAACAATTTTTAGAAGTGGGGGGTGTATATCTGGGTGTACGTGTGTCCGTGCGTCCTTTAGGTACAACAGGGACAGACAGACACAGGCCTGGCACGGTGCAAATCCCCTCTGGAAATTCTGCTGGATTCTGGAGTTCATTTAGAGCATCCCCAGAAACCCCAGCTAAATAAACAACCTCCTCCTGCTCTCAGTTAGATACATGAACCTATCTTCTTTTTGTTAGCCCAAGTTACAGGCTGGTGGAAGGGCTGAAAGTCTGTAAAAGTGTTCCTTAAGAACCTCTCCTTACTGAAAATAAAATCAAAATTAAACTCATGGTTGTCTTGTTTTTGTTAGCCCAAATTACAGGCTGGTGGAAGGGCTGAAACTCTATAAAAGTGTTCCTTAAGAGCCCCTCCTTACTGAAAACTGAAAATAAAATCAAAATAAAACTTAACGAGATTAACCTAGCACAGTAACAAAATTTGCAACACCACACTATAAGGTTAAAAAGAAAATAGTATAATAAAGGAAATACAAAGGCTTTGGCATGGTTTTTACAATCAACAATGGTTAATCTTGATATGTAGTTGTGAACAACTTCAAAACACTTAAGTTTAAAACTCTTGCAAGCACTTTTAATTGATTAGGAATGAATTCTAGATGCACAAAGATGATTGGACTGTGAACAGTAGTACAACTATATCTAAGAACAATTAACTCTTGCCGACCAAAAAAGAAACGTATGATGCATGAAAATGTGTATAAAACATCTATAGAATATTCTTGTCAAATATAAATGAAATTAACTTTATTATAGAAATCATTCTGGGAGATTTCTAGGGAAGACAAATACTTACATTTCGACATAAAACAAATCGGATTATATCGAAGACACAATCTACCTTTTATCTATCAAACTCTTTTCTTCATGGCAGCTCTCTCTTAACCCCTGTTTGCACATAGCTTCAGCCGTTAACAACCTTTGGAAATGCCAACAGATATTTTTTCTTACATAAATCTAGTGCGTGTTGTTCCAGGTTTAGTTATATGCAATGGAATGATACAAACTTGGAACGTCAATCCATAATCTATGAACAGATTGGTAGAAGTATTCGATATATCTTGATAAAACTCTTAAATTCGTGGCAAAGCTTGTTGATCATGGCTTCTTTTTTTTTTTTTTCCTTTTCTTTTTTTTTTTTTTAAACAACTTCATGACCAACACAGATCAAACATCCATCCAGTCTACATTGTTCTTTTTTTTTTTCATTATAACATACAAATGCCCATTTACAAATAATACACCAAAATGAATAAAAGTTTGGATACCAAAATGAAGATTTGTTCCAACTGATATAATGCCTTCAGTGTACAAAGGTCCATGTGAAAGTCTTTTCCATGTGTTACAGCATAGGGCACAGTTGCAGTACAGAAGTACTCTGAGAGCCATTCTTCCTTTATAAAATACTGCTGAACATCCAACTGTTGTCCATATAGTCATTTACGGAATTAACACATGTTTTACTGTAATCTTGGCCAGTATTGAGACATATCAGGTTCACTGCCAGGAACTTGAACTGGAACTGACACTCCAGGGGAAATGAGACCTGAAAATTGAGAGGGAAAATGGATATTTTAGTTTTTTCTATACATAGCACGATTTTTGCTTTCACAGATTTGAGCTTGTATTCCAGCAAACATCAAATTATTGCAGCAAACATCAAATCTCACCATCTACCAGCCTGTGGAACCAGGGGTTGGGGGTGTATATACTTTAGAAATTATGCACGTCTCACTGATTGTTGTTATAAATAAACTTTCACACTTTGAGATAAATGCCAGAGCCTCGGCTCATTTGTATCAGTTGAGAATTGAGCCCAAAATACACAGAACAGTTCTATTCTTTTCAAAAGTGCCTGAATTGCTTCTGTTTCTGCTGACACTTGCCCTTTTTTACCCTGATTTGCCTTTTTTTATGCATGGGCTAATATTTCTACAGGTTCCCTGCCTCTTTGATAACTTCAAACCTTTAGCAATAAATAACGTCTGACACAGACATGGTAAAAACGTGCCCAGTACTGCAAACAGCTTCACATACACTTAACCTCACCACTGTGGATACCTCTGCTGCAATTTAATGCTGAAATAAATGCTGATTTGGAATTTAATTATACAGGGAAGATTTTGAGGGATGGGGGGGGGGGGGCTCACTAAAGAGCTTGCCTCTGTCCTGCTATTTCCACATCACCTCTGTTAATCAGCTTTCTTTCCATCTAGCCCTCCAAGAAGCAGCTTAAAAATTGGAATTTTTTTGCTCTAGTTTGCAAGGTTATCCATTTTCATCTTCTGCCTGGTATGGCAGCAATGAATGCCAGCAGAGAGACCTCCCCTAGCGATGGGGAGAGAGTTCTCCCAGCCAGCACAGGTGAATACTGATGGCTGGAGCAGGCAAGGCAGGCTGGCAGGGAGGCTGGGGAGCAGGGAGGTCACTCACCTGTGGAAGTGGTGCCAGAGGTGCCCATGGGCTGGCTGTTCATGTGTGTCTGCATGTGAGGAGGGGTGTATGTATCATAGCTCCGTCCATTCACCGATGGACTGGTGGGCAGCATGCAGGAGTAGGAGGAGGTCTGGCTGGGGACCGGGGGCTGTGGGGGCAAAGCACAACGTGGTTAGTGGCCCTGCAGCTAAAGACAGCATCACACCCTTGGGCATGGACGTGCCAGCCCTCAGACAGCAAAAAATCAGCTTCAAGTTTCAAATTCAGGCACCCCAGTGTAAAGACCTATTTAGGAGACAAACAAAGCAAGCCCTTCATGGAGGCTTTTGGGCTAAAAACCAATATGGACAGTTACTGGTGCTTTTTCAGACGTGCTTGGCGAGCAGATCCCTACATCCAGATGCTGATGGAGGTGTTACATCCCTAAGCCTGAGTGCTGCTCTCCTTTATACCCATCTTCCTTTTGGAAAATATCTCCTACCACTTGCAGCCAGAGACAGGGCCAGCATCTTACCTCCTACTTGGTGCTGTTACTAAAACGTAACTAATATTTTCCTTACCTCACACTTGGTGTGTAAATAAAATTAACTAACATTTTAGTTACCTCACACTCGGTGCTGTAACGAAAACACAACTAATATTTTAGTTACTGCACACTTGGTGCTGTAGATAAAATGTAATTAACATTTTAGTTACCTCACACTTGCTGCTGTAACTAAAGCCACTCCACTGAGGCACAGAGGCTGGTCCTGCATCTGCCAGCATGGGGCACATACACACAGACCACGTGTAGGGCTGGGGGGACCGAGGCTGTGCAGGGGAATCCCCTAAGCCCACACATACGTGTGCATTGATCCCCATCAGAGCCTCAGCCACCCCAAACCTGTGCCAGCACCATCCCGGAACAGACATCTCCATTTACCTCAACTCCAACCCCTAAAACCCAATGTGCCAGGGGGGACAGCAGCAGGGGCAGGGGCTGAGGGATGGCACAGTGCTGGAGAGGGACCAAGCAGAGCCTCCTCCTGCTCCAGGCTGCCGGGTGAGCGGGAACCAGCCCTGATCCAGCGAGGCAGCGAGGGAACGGGAAGCAGGATGAGGAATTCCCACCCAAAGCACAGCAGACCCAACACATCTGCACATGTTTCATGTCTGCACATCCCTGCCATGCACCAGCAGCACTCACTGAGAGCCCCCCTTGCTCTGGGAGAACACCCCACACTCCATGCACCCGCAGAGGGACCCCTCCGAGCCCTCCTGGCTGCCCTGCCACGCTGACCACGCAGGCAGCATCTTCCAGCCAGCCTCACACGTGCTGTGTCCCTGCCCAGGTGCCCACTGGTACCAGGGGCCTCCTGCTTTCCCAAGGGTCCCCTCCTGGATCAGCCTTTTGATCTTTTGTCGTCTGCTCCCAGCCCCGCTGCCGCGGACGGCGCCGCCGGCCTCGCACGTCACGGAGCAGCGACCCAGCCAGCGCCGCTTCTTTCCACAGACTTGCAAGACTCTAACTTTATTTGGTTAATTTTGGTTCAGCAATTAGTAACATCGTAATTGCCGCAGCGAAGGAGTCAGGCTCTCTAATCTGCTCGCCTGTCTCTAGCAGTGGTCAATGCTGTGCGCCTCAGACAAAGCTGTAAAACTCCCGTAATTGGCCAGCACCTTCCTAGGCCAACCCCACCATTAAAAAAGGAGGAATTTTGCATCTGAAAGGTCTATAGAAACAGACCCCAAAGGAATAGATTTCTTCCTAACCCAGCTGGTGATCAGCTAATGCTTTCAGGCATGAGGATTGACAGCTCTTGCAATTCTGGCTTAGCTGGCATAACCACTGATGCTAATCACATCCTTCCCTCTCTCAGGTGTTCCTAATGTGCCTCTGACACGTTACCTACATCCAGAAGGTCGGATCCCTCCAGCAGCTTATCCAGGCAGCAATTTCCACAATATGGCATCAGCGAGTTCCAGAGGTTAACCACATATTGTTTTTCCCAAACAGCATTTTTTAATCCCAGATTTGTTGCCTTGCAAATCTAAGGACTTTTGTCTTTGGAAAGCTGAGAAAAGTGCTTGTTGAGCACCACATCTTTCAGTGCCCTTTCCCTTCTGATTCCCCCAAATAAGGCATCTGAAAAGATGCCAAGGGAGTGGTTGGGTGCAGGCTTCCCTGCAGCACGGTTTGGGTCTGTAATCCCTCGTGGCATGGAGGAAGGGTCCTCACCCACACTCCCACACAGCCCAGGGGCTGCTGAGTGCCCAGGGAATGCCATGCCCTGGCGTGGCACTGGACTTACTTGCATAGGCAGGTTGTTGGCCATGGTGAAGCTGGGCATGGGCGGCAGTGCGCTGTACGTGTTCGTGAGCGCCGTGTCCGTCCTGCCCAACATGGAACCTGATGTGAAAGAGGAAACTATAATAGAATAGACAGATAGATGGACACATTAGTTTAACCACAATTACAACTGGCAGCACAGCCTCAGAGTCTCATTTGGCCCAGAGGATGGATGGATGCATGGATGGAGGTGAGCGGGTTGGGGGCATTACCGGGGGTGGTTGGTTGTGGGATCGGCTGGTAAACGCTTGTGCTGAAACTACTACTGATGGGAATGTGGCTGGGAGTGTTGCTGGCTTGTCTTCGCTGGTTCCTCAGCTTCTCTTCCCTTCTCCACTTGGCCCTTCTGTTGGAAAACCACACCTGGAAATACAGCATTTGCGAGATGTGAGTGACCTTACAAGGACTAGAGGCACGGGGCCTCCCCCACGCAGCTCACGCAGCGGGTGAAAGCAAAGCCAGCTGCTGCTATATTCCTGAAAGAGGGGTATGGGCAAATACCTGATCATAATTATGGGTTGCCCCATGCTTTGAGAAGCCAGGAGTGACAAAATCAGAGTAGTAATAGTAAAAATAATAATAGTCACAATTGCAGAGCAAATCAGTACCTGTATCCTTGCTTCAGGCAGGTCTATTTTAGCAGCTAGTCTCTCTCTTGCAAACACATCAGGATAGTGGGTCCTCTCAAATTCTGCAGAAGGAAATGTTCTTGCATTAGCTGCAGAGTTGATGTGGCTGACTGTAAAACCAGAGCTGTTCTTGCGCTGTCTGTGCTCTGAATGCTCCTAAGAAGCATCACTGTAAGGGCAAAGCTGAGCTTTCTGCCTGTGTGTTAGCAAGGAGGATGCCTTGCCTGCTGGGGAGCATTGCCATGGGGATGGGCAGGCTTGGGTGCAGTGCTGCATCTCTCAAGAGGCAGCCAGGGCTTCTGCCTCCACCGAGGGGGTCCCCAAGGCAGCTCTGACCCTGTCACCAAGAAGCGAAATGGCACGTCGCTGGATAACAGCGCAAAACCAGGACAAAGCTCCGCGGCGGGTCAGGGGCGAGGTGCGCCCAGGCCGGCCAGGGAAAAGGGCACCTGCTCCCAGCCCCGGGCACTGGGGACGGGGACTGAGGTGGGGGCAGGCATGGAGGACTCTGCCAGCCCCCTGCCTGCCCTCGCCTCCCCAGCAAGGCAGCACTGTGGACGGGAGGAGCGTTATCCCCCCAAGACAAGCCCGGGGTGCAGCATCGGTGTGATGCGTGCCCTGAACACCTCGCCTTTGAAAACCATTTTAACAGCTTTGCAGGGCACACCACGGCCAGCAATGGATATTTGGAGCTCTGTGAATAAAAGAGCATGGAGGGAGCTGCAGAGTTCAAATATATACATATATATAAGGCACAGGAATGCCATGCTTGCATTCAGCTGGTAATGTAGTCGGGGCACATTTTGTTTTCTCTCCTGCTTCAGCCATAGGAAAATGTCGCTCACCTTTCTCAAGGGCTTCGATTTGCTCTTGGGTAAAGGATGTCCTATTTCTCTGCAGCTTCCTTTTCAGCTGGAGTCTCATTTGGGCCTCGTCTGAGTCTTCTCCATTAGAGCTGATGGAGTTAGTGTTTTCCCCTCCTCCCTCCTGTTGCGGACAGCCATCTGTGGAACCGAGAGAGTCGGAAAGTGAAATGCAGGTACCCTTGTTTGAAGATCCCTATCAGAGAAATAATGCAACTGGAAACGAGTTCAGCCATGTTTGCTGACACCCTCCCTTGAAAATGTCTCGGGTATCAAAGCAACGCAGCGCTAATGGCACAGGTAACACGGAAACATTTCTGTTCCCAGCCTTACGTAAACATCGGAGATGAGGAATTACCATCACCTGGTCTTAATTTCATTTTGTTTTCCCTCTGGAATAAAACCTGCATAAAAATACTTTCCCCTGAAAGTGATTCTTTCCATGAATCCCTGCTGGAGTGCCATGGCGGTCTCCTCTGTCTGCTGCATTTATTTACCTATTGCTATATTTAAAATAGTGATGTTCAGTATTTCAGATTATCTATAATCAGTAATTCCTATCTAATCAATTAGATGTTGATAGGTTTGCAGAAAATGCTATTAAGAAACCAAACCAAGCTTGTAATCTTTTAAAAAAAATATTTATCCAGTTTTTATTTGAATTCTGCACAGTCAATTTCATTTTAAAGGTTGTGAATTTAGAAGTGCCTGCATTGTTCTGCAGTTTTATTCAACTATTGTATGAGTGTGCATTGCCTTGACACCTATTACTGAGCACAGCTGTAATTATATCATCACCAAGAACAGGCTATAATTGCTGAAAATGGAATTTTATATTTAGATAAAAGGACTGTCCATTCTTTGTAATGTGTTGCACCAGAGAAAAGTAAGATTTCTTTTAAAATTTTAACATGTAATTTTAAAAGAAATAGTAGCGAGTTCACTAACTAGCTAAATACGCTCTTCTGCAGCTGAGCGCTTGGCATATCATTTAAGTGGTACATTTTTAATTAGGGCATTTCCACCACTTTTAATGTAATTTCTGTCATTAAACAGGGGAAAGTTTCATTGTGCTCGGCTCTCGGGCAGGGGCGGCTGCGGCCCGGGGCCGGCTGCTCTTGGGGGGCTCGGCGGGCACCCCCGGCCGCCGGGGCCGGAGGGACGGAGGCTGCCGGCGAGGCAGAGAAGTCCTTGTCCTAAATGAGCTCTCCCTCTCCTTTCAAAGCATATTTTTCGAAGCGTTTTGATGTCGCATAAAGAGGGAGCCGGGGTGAGGGACGCATGGGCTACTTATGCTAATTCCCTTGAAAAGTTACGCCAAAAATAAATAGCGACACTCCCGCGACATCCTTTAAATATTGTGGGAAATCAACTTTAAAGTAATATCATTTATAATCGGCGAACAATGGCCCCGGTCTTCAAAGCTCGGGGGGAATTGTGACAGGATCTGGTGGGACCCTTTCAACCACTTTGAAATGTTTTAAAACCCGAACTTTCTCCTCCATTTAAACACAGGGATTCAGCGGCCGTGGTCACCATATGGGCGGCCGCAGCCCCATTGAGGCGGCCGGCGGCGGGTGAATAGCGGGGGGGCGGGGGGAGCCGCTTTTCAGGGCACACAAAGCCCCGGGCCCGGGGACGGCCGCCGCGGCGGGGCAGCGCCCTGCCAAGCGCGGGTGGCAGCGCCGGGGGCCGCGCCCGCCCGCGGAGGGGCCGCGCTCACCTCCGCCACCGCCCTCATCCATCACTGTCCTCTCGGGCCGCGCCCGCAGCGCCCGGGGGCCGGGGGGGCGCCCGGGGGGATGGACGCGGCCCCCCGAGCCGGGAGGGGCACAGGGGGAGCCCACCGGGCCGCTCCCGAACCGAGCGCCCCCGCCCCGAAGTTTTGAGGCCGTACTTTTCCGCCACCCCGTCTCGGTGCGCTCCCCGTCTCCCCAAAGTCTTTCGGCCAACTTGAAGTTCCACCTAAACCAGCTTATGGTCATTTCCAACCCCGTCCCCCCAAAAATCTTTCGGCCAACCTAAAGTCTCACCTAAACCAGCTTATGGTCATTTCCAACCCCGTCCCCCCAAAAATCTTTCAGCCAACCTAAAGTCTCACGTAAACCAGTTTATGGTCATTTCCAACCCCGACCCCCCAAAAATCTTTTGGCCAACCTAAGGCTTCACCTAAACTCGCTTATGGTCATTTCCAACCCTGTCTCCCCAAAATCTTTCGGCCAACCTAACATTTTACCTAAACTCGCTTATGGTCATTTCCAACCCCATCCCGGACAATTAAGATATCTTCTTTTTAGACACACACCCCTTCTTTTCTTTTTTTTTTTTTTCTTTGAGTTTTGGTTGTTTGGGTTTTTTTTAAAGCCCCTAAAAGAAGCTATCTCAATAGGGCTGTTCCACCTTCCAGACCTAATCCGTAAGAAAGCAAGTGAATGTCCGTCCCTATTATCCTATAGCCAGACCATCTGACGCTGGGTATAGGATTTGTTTCCTGGAAAAAAAAAAAAAAAAAAAAAAAAAAAAGACGCTGGGAAATAAAATCATTCCTTAGTTTCTTAGTGTCTTAATCAGTGAGGCGGAAAACAAGCAAAAAAAGATAGCAAACCAATTGCAGCACCTCTCAGCTATAGAGCCGGGATCAAAACATTGTAGCATCTGTTGAAAGAGAAAGTGTCTAAATCCTATAGAAGGCTTTAGTCTTATAAGAGAGGGAGGGGAGAAAAAAAGATAAGAAACAGTGTCTCGGTGATCCCTAAAACCACTAAATCACTGGAGAATTTCTCCCGGATAGAGATGTCTCTTTTTGTTCTGTCAGCCCTCATGTATCCATTATTTTATTCACTGCTGCATGGCGTTTATCAGATTGAGACCATATTTGTACCCCTCTGAGACCTAACCTCGCCTTATGCTTTTTGAGTAATGGACTCTTAAAATCCAGTAACATACCCCTGCTAGGGAAAAACATTAGAGGGAGCATGAATATTCCAGAGGAAATCCATTTTATTAATTTTAATTTTGCCATGCGGATGTTTTAAGTGCCTGCCTGCCTCCCCCTCGCCTCTGCTGCCCACGCACACGCGCGGCCCGAGCCCTGCCCGCCCCGCACCGCCTCATTTGCGGGTTTCGGACAGGGCTCCGGGGCCCTCCGGCCGCGCATTCCCTGCGGAACCTGCGCCGGTCCCCAGGCCACGGGAAGGGTCCCCCCAAGAGCCGCCGGTCCCCGCAGGTGCCAGCCCGGGCACAGCGGGCTCTGCCGCAGCGCGGCCGCGGCCAGGAGCCGCCGGGCCCAGCTGTGCCCGCTCCGCACCCGCGCAAGGGCTGCGCCTGAGAGCAGCGCTCTGCGGCGGGGAGCCCGACATTTCTCCTTTTAACGCCTTTCCTAAGGGAAAATAAATAAATAAAAACGCCAAATCGCTCGGCGGCCGGGAGCCGCGGTGGGTGCGCTGCCCCGCTCCGCGCTCCGCATCGCGGCAGCGGGCAGCGAGAAAAGGGCACCGGGAGAGCCCGGGCAGGGCAGGGGCCGCCCCAGGTAAGGGCGGCCCCGGTTCCCGGGGTGGACACCGGGCACACAACAAAATGCCAAAAGAAAACCCCACAACCGAACAACAAAAAAACACCGAAGCCGGGGTGGGGGGAAGCGAGGGCTCCGCTCTATCTTTCTAGTGTCCTTCATAGACTGTTTTCTTCTCTTAAAACTGACATGTCTAATTGGCAAGCGGTGCCATATCGTGTCCAGAGGTCTCCTGTGGAACATTTCTACAGCTGTCTCCTTCAACTAGACGCTTATTCATGTCGCCTTAATGAGAAACAAAACGATCTCTAATGAGCAATTACATAGCGACAGAATTGTTCCCATAACAAATTCTTGCGTGTGACAGAAACATCCTTTGTACCAGATATTCCGCACACTGTTACCGATTTTTTTTCCTTGCGGGGTGAAAACAAAAAGCAGGTTGTTGTATATAGACACCTCTTCTAAAGGAATGACCAGAGCCAGGGAGAGCCGAGCCTCAACAGAGCCCGCATTCAAAAAGAAGCCATTAACCATCTCAAGTATGTAACGTAACATCCCATTATCCTTCATATTATCCCCTTGTCATTCCTACAACAAATACCTATTAATCTTCAGGATAAACAGTTTCCTATATTTACAAAGTTGTTTCGGGTCCATTGAGGAGGAATTACAATCAGCCCTACGGAGATAGTTCCCGATGGCCCCGGCTTTGGGGAGAGACCCCGGCGCGGGGAGGCGGCCCGGGCAGGGAGCGGCAGCCCCAATTACCGGGCGATGGGCGAGGTTCAGGCTCAGCCCCGCATCCCGCCAGGCTGCCGGCACCGCGGCTTTGGCAGCCGATGCTGCCGGGCTCCCCCTGCCCACCGATGGACGCCCACCGCCCCGCACCCGCCTGCCCGCAGCCCCCCGCGGCCGGGAACGGGGCAAGGCGGACCCATCTCCACCGGACGAGGCCGAACCGAGCCGATCCGGGCCGGCCCGGGCTGGGGAGCGGCCGCCGCGCTGTGCCTTACCTTGAGTGGGCTGCCCGGGTACCGAGGTGCCGGGATACCAGCCGGGCCGGGTGCCCCAGGTCCCCGTCTGCCCGTTCAGCATCCTTAGCTTGTCGTACATCCCGTCGGCACCCATCTGTTGCTTTTCGCTAGCCAGGTTGCGTAGGACTCTGTTTATCGACGACACCTGGAAGGCAAAGGACAGGAAAGGCAATGGTAGTGCGGTAGCGCGCTCCCCGCCAGGCACCCGCGCAACCCCCGCGTCCCCCCGCGCAGCGGGCGGCTCGACCTGGGCGCAAGTCAGGGCTTCCCTGAGCCGTCCCTGCCGCCCCGACTCGCTCACTGCTGGTGGTGGTGGTGCAAACAAACAAACAAACCACGGGGGAGGGGGGGAAGAAGGAAAAAAAAAAAAAAAAAAAAAAAGCAAAGGGAAAAAAAAGCGCCCCAAACCCAACCCTGCAAAACCAGAGTGATGGCTCCGACTGATGCTTGCAGTCCTGAGGCGCCAGGCACAGGGGTGACCCGCATATTGTTTTTTTTTTATTTTTTTTTTCCCCCTCCTTAAAGGCATTTGTCAGATTCTGTATGAAAAAATGCGTCTGACCCTGCCACATGCAAATGATGTGAACCTGCTATCCTCTTTTCTGATACCAAAACAAAGGAAGCAGAGGCTCGCTACGGCTACCCAGCATTGTACACGGCACACAGGAAGGTTTTTTTCATGAACTTACACTGGGTATATTATCGTTGGTACAGACCCCCTCTGATAGTAATCTGTCTCGAATCTCCCACGCAAAGATGGAGGGGCACTCTCGTTTATACTGCGCTATTTTGCTTACAACTTCTGGAGTCGCTACTCTCGGTTTACTACCTCCGATTGCCCTGGGTCTGATGGAGCCAGTTTCGTAATACCTGCCCAAAATTTTACTCACACATCCATTCGACACCTGGATAGGGAAGCGGACAGAAAATCACATTATTAATAATTTCAAGACAAAAATAAAATTGTTTAAGTATGCATTAAACAATGACAAGCTTACGTTTTGATTGTCCAGCACTTGGACTTTTGCATCTGCATGGGTCTATAACACAAAAATATACCTTAAATGGTATGAGAACTTACTTAGAGAGTCTTTTTTTTTTTCTTAAAAAAAAAAAAACTACATTCGTGGCCCTACCCTCTACAAAAGTGATACTTTAAAAACATTTGGAAGAAAAAAAATCATCTGGTCAAAACGTAATTCTCTTAGTATCAAGGTTAAAATATGCCTTAAAAGCGAACAATAGGTAAACCAGACTAGTCTCCATCCTTCTCACTGCTCTTAGCCAAAGGACTTGAGGGGGAAGGGGTGAGTGAAGGGTTTTCAAGACCTACATTTACAAAATACCCCTGAACTGAGCCAGATTGCGGGAATGTCCGTAAGGACAGATTCCGGGCTAAAACGGCGTGGCTTTGAGGAGGGTTCTTTTATCTCTCTCTCTCTCTTTTTTTTTTTTTTTTCCGCTTTTTTTTTTTTTTTGTTTGTTTGTTTTTAGGCATTGTTTTGCTTTTTGGAAGAAAAAAAAAAAAGGTAAAAATTAAAAAAAAAAAAAACCAACAAAAACCAAAACGAGTAAGCCACGCCAAATGCATACACATATCACAAAATCATAAGTAAATA